>NC_086013.1:16593100-16623100 GCF_030014385.1 Trichomycterus rosablanca
AATAATAATAATAATAATAATAATAATAATAATAAATATATAATAATAAATATATAATAATAATAATAATAATAATAATAAAAATAGTAATAATTAATAATAATAATAATAATGCCGGTCGGCTGGGCGCCCCCAAACAGGCACGATCGACAGTGCAGCAGACAAAATCAGCCGCTAGTCTGCTGGGTGGGAAAATACCAGACTAAAAAGAGGGCGGGGTCTTTGAATCTGTGTAAGGACCCTTAATTAATAATTAATTAATTAAACATAAACACAAAATGAACTTGCACATGAAAGCCTCCTTGTGGAGGCTTTACATTTCATCTTGTAAACCACAGTGGGACCAGATTGCCACTATTTTTATTAATTAAGTATATTTCGTTGTGCCCAGGTGGCGCAGCAGGATATTCTGCTAACTCCTCGGTTTCAAACTCGGCGTTGCCACCGGTCGGCTGGGCACCATCTAGTGAGCATAACTGGCAGTGCCTGCAGCAGACACTGATTGGCTACTGTTTCTGCTAGGGTGAGATGACCGGACTATGTGGGTGAGGTCTTCAAACGCTGTGTAAGGACCCTGATTAGCAGATAGAGGCACCTGTGTAGAGTGCATGAGTGAAAAAGGGTTCCGCTAAGGGCTGCACGTGGGTCGGAGGAGGCGTGAGCAGCAATATACCCACCTCGACTGTAATCAGGGATCCACCAGCAGCGGAAGACAGATTGACTACGATAAACTGGGAGAAAATGCAGAAATAAAAATAGCAAAAAAAGTCTGGTCTAAAGCACAACACCGTGGGACTCTGAAGCATCCTAAGTTAATGCCGGAAGAGCACCACCATCTATTTTCTCCTGCGAGGTTTAGGGACTGCTTTTATAGCATTATAAGCAGCACCACCCGGTGGCCCTCAGCTCTGCAAATCCATCACATGACCCTAAAATAAGGACTAGTGGAAGAACCTGCACAACCCCGACCCCATTACACTTTCAGGATGAATGAGTACGCAGACTGCACACCAGGTCTTTTTGCTTTGTAATTAGCGTCGGCTTGATGAAAGCAAGTTCTCACATTCATGTTTCCAAAATCTAACAGAGCGGCTTCCCAGAAGATTAAAGGCTGTTAAATGAGCAAATGGGAACCGAGTCAATAATAATCCCCCTGGTTTGGACTGTGATGTTTCCATGTTAAGTGTTCAGAACCTCGATTTTTATAATTAATTATTTATTTATTTTTATTTGTTGTATCACTTACCACTCCTGCCTCTTATCTAGCGTAGCGTGGTAGTTACTAAGTAACTGGTATAAAGCTGCCGTGTCCTTCCTCAGTGAAGCCAGATCATAGCTGGCATTTATTTATTTATTATTTTAAATTTTATCTATTCATTTATTATTTTTATTAATAATAATTAATAATAATTTATTAATTTTTTATATTTTATTTATTTATATTTTATTAATTTATTTAATTTTGAAGTTTTGGCTCAGATTTTTCACACATTATGCCACAAAATAAAAAATACAAAAATTAAAGAAAAAAAAAATTATAAATGGGCAAAAGAAAAAACAAAAAGAAAAGAAACAAACAAGTTTTATGCGCTGAAGCAGCTTCACTGCATGGCCAAAAGTACGTGGACACCTGATGATGATCACATTGACGCCCCTCTTGTAGCTACAATAGTCTCCACTGTTTTTGGGAGGGCTTTGATAATGCTGTGTGGTCACCTGTGTGGGTACAATTCACCTGGAAACACCCTGGACAGGTCGCCAGTCCATCACAGGACACACACACACACACACACACACCCAACACTTCTTAGTATCTCCAATTAGGGAATCAAATCTCTAATTGGGAATCGAACTCTTCCTTGCTTCTGTTTATATCTATCTGTCTATCTATCTGTCTGTCTGTCTGTCTGTCTGTCTGTTCATCCATATATCTGTTTGTCTGTCTATCTATCTATCCATCCACCCACCCACTCATCCACCCACTCATCCACCCATCCATCCACCCATCTAGCCTGAAAGTCTCACTATAAATAACAGAAATGGGTAAAAAAATTGGGGTAATAAATAAATAAACAATAAATAAGCACACTGTGGCATTAAGCCTCTTCACAGCAGAATACTGAAGAATATAAGAGCAGCTTTTTTGTGTGATTGCTGAGTGGACACCAGATCTTTGGGAAATGAGTTTCCACAATGGTGAGATGAATTGTGGGAGATTTCCTGGCTCTCGGCCCTCATTCGCTGGCAAAAGAAAAGCCACTGTATCGATCGAGGCGTCCTAATGAATGGAAGGAACCTCGTCCATCCATTGTAACAGGAGCTCTTCAGATCGGAAGGAAAACAATAGATCCGTCTCTGGAGCGCAGGCACGCTGAGTGCTGTGTGTGGACAGAAGGAAATCAGGGATGCCAGACTTTCATTTATTCTGAATTAGATTACGCTGATGCATTCAGCCGCTCCGGAACACGGTGTTGACGGCGTGGGCTAAAGGTTTATGGATGGAAAACAAGTCCCAAGGTTGCTGCACTGTTGCAGTTCTGTTTTCTTTTCATAGGAAGCATCACTTATGTCAAAACTTGACCTACGGACGTTATTCAGGAGCTTCACCAACCTTTTATTCTTACATGTACAAAGATGTTGCGTTTTACATTGTTCTGGCAACCTCGTCTCTCCTCATACAGAAGCAAATAAAGGAGGTTTGAACTGAAATATTGGAAGTTAGATTTCAAATAGTAATAACTATAATAATAATAATAACAAATGTATTTTTTTAACAAGTTTATTTATTTATTTATTTATTATGCATTTTCTCCCATTGTTCTTCCCATTTTTACCATGTCCAATTTATACCCAATTGCGTTATGTTTACTCCCTACTGGTGCTCACCTCCGCCCCGATTGAGGAGAGCAAGACACTCACACGTCCCCTCCGACACGCTAGACAACCATAGCAGGGGGGAAAGGCTCTCGGCCTGCCCCAGAAGAGAGGCCTGCTGCGGGGGTGGTGACCCCGGGGTGGATTTTGGACGTACGGAGAGCCCTACCCTGATCAACACATTATTCCTCAATTCTGTGCAGACGCCATCAACCAGCCAGCAGAGGTCGTAATTCGCTCAGTTATAAGGAGTCCCTATACGATTTGTCCTACCCTGTGAACAACAGCCAAACATTCATGCAGCTGCCCAGCCCAGAGTTGAGATTCCATATGATGTGTTTGAAATCCCAGCTCTGGTGTGCTGGCGTGTTTTACCGCTGCGCCACCTGAGCAGCTATTCAGTTTTATTTTAATGTTTAATTTTATTTTAAGGTTCGGACGATAAGTGGTGGTCGGCTTTGTACCTTTTTAAAAAAAAAAATTTGGTCCTCCAAAACCAGATCCTTCTTTGTCCTGTAGATGTAATAAATCCTGTTGTACATACATATGAGTTTCAGAAGCCACCCATCACAGTCCCCCCAAAATTGTATATTTTTATTTCTGAGAGTGAAAGTAAATAAAGGGATGACAAAAAATATTTATGTAACTGTATTGTATAGCTTTAATTGTTCTATCATTACAGACCGGAGATAAACAAACTCAATCCTTTAACATGTGACCTGAGAATGCGAGAAACGCTACACTATAGAGACAAAAAGTATTGGGACAGCATTTCATTTGAATTTGGTGTTTCAGACACAACAGTTTCTAACAGGCGTAACAAATCAGTTATATAAAGGAAATGATGTGATATGAACCGTAACATCAACCAAAATCAATGCTCAGCCATACAAATAAATGCTCTTTGGACTAAATGGGCACAAATTCCCACATTCAGAGTCTTAAGAAGCTTCTCAGAAGAGCAGCTGCTGTCATAGAAGAAAAGACCACACAGAGGGTCACTCTTTTTTAATACCATCGTGATCAGGTGTCCGAATACTTCTTGTCCGTATAGTGTATTTACATAGACTCTGTATTTATGTGTTTATTTATTTATTTATGAAGAGGTAATGTGCTCTTGTAATCGAGGCTTTTATGTCACATGTTGCTTATTGGCAGTGAAATTAAATCAAGAACACGACGCTCGAATGTTCCTAATAGCACAGGAAGTGTGGGCACAGTGAGTTAATGTTCATTTAATAACCGCGTCTCACGGCTTAATAAAACTTACGTTTGGATAAACTGTTTTATTTTAAAGCTTTTTAACGTAAATGATGAGCCATTAGGACCTGACGGTAATTACTCACGCTCACGTGTTGAATGCAGCAGATATAATTAACATCAAGACGTGATCATTACAAAGAGCTGAAATGTTATGATCAGACAATGGGTTGGAACCCGGTGAGCCGTGGTTTATTTAACATTACTGTTTTATTATTTATTATTATATTATTGTTTTTACTCCTTATTTGTATATAGCAGATCCCCTGTACATCTCTCCCTTTATTTTGTTTTCTATTTATTGTTTATTTTTCTTTATTTCTACTTTTCCTTTTATAACTGCAATAAAAAGATGTTGGTGATGTTTAGAGTTCTGAGTTCCTGCTGCTGTAATGACACAAATTCCCCCTCAGGATTAATAAAGTTCATTTACTTTCCTTCCCCTCCCCTCCGATACCTTCTCTTTCTCGTTCCCTTACCTCCCCTTATCTTCCCTTTCTTTTTCTTTCCTTTTTTTCCTCTCCTTTTTTTCTTTTCCTTTCCCCCTTCCTGATTTTCCTCAGGATTAATAGTTTATTTCCTTTTACTTTCCCTTCACTGTCCTGTCATTCTTGTTCTTATTTTTCCTGCCCTTCCTTCTCTTCTTTCCCTTTCTTTACTTTCCTTCTTTTCCTTTTCTTACTTCCTATTTGTTTCCTCCCTTCCCTTCTTTCTCTTTCCTTCCTTCCTTCCCTTCTCTTCCCTTCTTTTCATTCCCTTCCATTTCTCTTTACCTTACACTTCCCTTTCCTGATTTTCCCTCAGGAATAATAAAGTTTATTTCCTTTACTTGCCTTCCCAGTCCTGTCCTGTCATTATGGTTCTTCTGGTCCTTTTTTATTCTTTATTGCTCTTCCATCCATCTTTCCTTCCATCCGTCTGTCCGTCCATCCATCCATCTGTCCATATACCTTCTGCATCACAATCTCGGTCACTTTGATCAAACAGATCAAACGCATTACTGTACACAAATTCCATCCATCAATAAACGTAATGGTCACAATTGAGTTTCTGTATTTTGGAGGACGGGCGTAATGGGCTCTGAAGTGGAAAAGATTGAATATTAATGGACGCTGGAGTGGTCTGAAAGTTTAAAGAAAGCCCAGGTGTAATGGAGTGTATTGACCACATTAATAATACAGGAAATGTGGTCACGCTGTCCTTTTAGTGGAGGTAGAGGAGGCAGCGGTGGGGTCATCTGATAGCGTTCTGAGAGGAAGCTCAAATCTAAATAATGCAACCTATGTTATTATACATATACACTCTATAAGGACAAAAGTATTTGGACGCTTGACCATGAGCTAACTGGACATTTTATTTTAAAACAGAGTGACGTCTGTGTGATCTTTTTAGCTAGAACATCAAACACTCTCCGGAGAAGCTTCTCACAAGAATTTTAACATCTGTATCTCAGTATGTCTGTGGGAATTTGTGCACTAATGTTGGTCAAGAAGCCTCACTTGATGTCCCGACTGCCAACCTCTGTTGGGCCCTTGAGCAAGGCCCTTGACCCTCAATTGCTGACAACTGCAGGTGGCTTCGTGCTTCATCCATAAAGCTGCAAGCACTTTTACAGCCACAGTTCCTAATAAAACTCATTCAGTGCATGTGTGTGTGTGTGTGTGTGTGTGTGCGCGTGTGTGTGTTTGTGTGTGTTGAACTGCACCCCCGGTACAGATCAGTTCTTTCACTCCATTACATGTGATGGTCACCCGAGCAGAAAGCGTTCAGAGCTGCAGTCCATCAGACAGACGTGACTAAGCGGTCCACTCGAGCGGTCCGGACCCCGAAGTGATGCTGACGGTCAGTCTGTAACCGACGGCGATGGGTTTGGTGTAGCTGACCATCGTATGACATTGTATAGACCACAGACACACACACACACACACACACACTTACATGTATGCACACACACCCACACAGTGACACACACACCTTTCCACTCACATATATGCACAGACACACTGACAAACGCACACACAATCATGCGCAAACTGACACACACACACTTACATGTATGCACACACACCCACACATACACCCTCACACAAACATACCTCTGCATACACGTATACACACACACACACACACACACACTGACAAACGCACACACAAACATGTGCAGACGGACACACACACACACACACACACTAACACTCACTCAATAACACTTCCTTTCACACATATGCACACACACACACACACACACCTACACAGATAAAGACACACATACATGCACACACTGACGCACACGTTCACACTAGATATACCCACACACACAATGACACTTACCCAAAATTACACTTATGCACACACACTGACACACACACACACACACACGTGAGGCAGTGTAGGATTTATGTCTTTGCTAATTAAAATTTGTGAAGCTGGCAGACGTTGTACCAACTTCAATTTTCTTCCTGGATTCTGATTAATAGCAGCTGAATTTATTATACTGCTCCAGAGTGGCGCCTCCACACCCCCAAACATCAGCTAATATAATAATAATAATTTTAAAATATAATAACAATAATAATAATAATAATAATTTTAAAATATAATAACAATAATAATAATAATAATAATAATAATAATAATATAATAATAATACTAAAATATAATAATAATATTAAAATTTAATAATAATAATAATAATAATGATAATAATAATAATAATAATATAATAATAATAATAATAAATAAAAATAATAATAATAACAACAAAAAATCAGCTCTGGGAACCAGCTCTGTAAGAACCAGCTCTGTAAGAAGCAGCTCTGTAAGAAGCAGCTCTGTAAGAACCAGCTCTGTAAGAACCTGCTCTGTGAGAACCTGCTCTGTAAGAAGCAGCTCTGTAAGAAGCAGCTCTGTAAGAACCAGCTCTGTGAGAACCTGCTCTGTAAGAACCAGCTCTGAAAGAACCTGCTCTGTGAGAACCTGCTCTGTAAGAAGCAGCTCTGTAAGAAGCAGCTCTGTAAGAACCAGCTCTGTGAGAACCTGCTCTGTAAGAACCAGCTCTGTAAGAACCTGCTCTGTGAGAACCTGCTCTGTAAGAAGCAGCTCTGTAAGAAGCAGCTCTGTAAGAACCAGCTCTGTAAGAACCAGCTCTGTAAGAACCTGTAAGAACCAGCTCTGAAAGAAGCAGCTCTGTAAGAACCAGCTCTGAAAGTAGCAGCTCTGTAAGAACCAGCTTTGTAAGAACCTGCTTTGTGAGAGACAGCTCTGTGGGAACCTGCTGCACCTGATCCATCCTCTCCATCACGTCTGGATCGTCTGCAGCTGCATTATCACACGTCCCGTGTTCTCTCCTCCACTTGGACCTGTGCCACCCGTTCACCACATCATGCCCACCTGTCTAATATATTCCCCTGACAGAAACACTTAATCCACGTGGTGCGGCGGAGAGTCGGAGCAGTTTATCATTCTAATTGTGTTCCGTCCTCTCTGAGCTCATCGATTTATTCAGAGCAGGAGTGAAGGTACGAGCAGGGTGGACGCTGCTGACCAAGGTCTCTATTCATCAGGTTCATTCATCTGACTGCTTATTATATATTTATTCATATCTTATTACTATTATTATTATTATTATTATTATTATTGTTATTATTATTACTATTATTATTATTATTATTATTAATAATATTGTTATTATTTTTATTATTATTATTTTTATATTGTTCATGCAGGTACGTTTTTCATGTATAGACGTGTAAAGCAACACATTAAACACATGAGTTATGAAACACGTGTTTTATAATTATTATTAATATTACTATTATTATTATTATTATTATTTATTCATTTATTTATTATTTTATTTATTATTTTATTTATTATTTTTATTCATATTTATATTTATTTATTCATTTATATATATTTTATATTTATATATTTATTTATTTTTTGTTTTGCAGGTATCACTTTTTAGTTGAAGTCTGGTTGGTTAAAATTGAAATAAAGACAAAAATAATAAACAATAACAGAAGAAGAGACGGCGGTCACGGTTAATCGTTATTCTTATTCTCTTTGAAGACGAGCGAATCCGCGGCCGGTGCGAGACGTCGAGGTTTTTCAGTGAGAGGTTCACATGGTCTCGCTGCTAGAAGCCAAACGAGGCGCGTCAAAGCGGCTCTTCAAAGGCGGGAGGTCGGCGTCGTTTCTACTGGTTTCAATCACGCCCAGATCAGAGCAGCTGATTAGCATGGCTTTGTATCACCGTCTGCTTTCTAATTACGGTCCGTGCTACGCCGCCGCCGTCGTATCGCGAGTACAAAGGCCGGCTGACGTGTGGTTACGGGTCCGGTCTGCTCCCGCGGCGGTCAGCGACAGTACGTTATGAGTTTATCAAACTCATAGCGCCAGCTAATCCGGCCTCACGATCCAGCCTTATAGAGTGGTTCATCAACCAAACTGGTTGACAAATGGGGTACAGTCAGTAATTGTATACTGATAACTTCATATGATTTCTAAGGCGGTTTATTACATAGGTGTTCCTAATAAAGTGCTCAGTGAATATTATACACCATTCATTCATTCATTGTCTCTTTTACCTCCATTTTTTTCCTGGTCAGGGTCACAGTGGGTCCGATTCATTAGGCCAGTGGTGTCCAAACTCTTCTTGTTGAAATAAATTAAAAGAAACAATGTTTTGAATGTTTTGTTCTTGAAGACTGTAAGTGCAGAATTTACTAAATTGTTTCTAAAGTGTTTCGTGTTTTACATGAAAATGATGCTGAAAGCTGGAAATGTTGCAGCCAGTAAACTACAGCACTCACAGAACCTGCAGCTCCACTGGGCTGGGATCTGAACCCCTTCTGGCCAACGGTCCTTAGAAGAACATCCAGGACAGAGGTTCCTTGTGGATCTCAACAGTGCTGTCGACTGACCGGACGTCTACACAGACATGATTGTAAATGTCTGTGGGGTGTGTGTGTGTGGGGGGGGGGGGGGGGATGGAGGGGTGGGTGTGTTTGAAACTCTGGGATGGATTGCCGCCCTGTCCATGGCATTCCTGCCTTGCACCCTGGGTTTCCTGGTGGAATCAAGCATGTCACAACCCTGACCAGGATAATAATAATAATTAATAATAATTATAATAATAATAATAATAATAATAATAATTTTATAAATTTTTAATAATAATAATAAAAACCATAAAAAACAATAAACTAATAAATAAGAATTACAATAAATAATTATTAATAATAAAGTGAACAATAATAATAACAGCAGTTATAAAAAAAGAATAAATGAATTAATAATAGTAATAATAATAATGATAATAATATTTTTAAATATAATAAAAAAAAAAATAATAATAATAATATTAATAATAATATTTTTAAATATAACAGTAATAATAATAATAATAATAAATATTAATGAGAACATATTTGTAAGTATTAATAATAACACCAACTTTTATTATTATTATTATTATTATTATTATTATTATTATTATTATTATTATTATTATTATTATTATTATATGCAGCAGTCATAGTTATATCCCAATACTTTTGACCATGTAGTTTATGTTCTGAGCACTGAGGACGAGGAGACGACATTAATAAAGCAGTTCTGGTACTCGGCGTACAGAATGAGCCGGGCGCTCTTGTTTAAGACGGCATTAGCGATGTGCCGGGACGACGCCGTGCCCAGGTTAGCGCTCTCATTCATTTCCAGCGTGTCGCCCGTGATGTATGGGCCAATTGGGTGAACATGGCGGCTCGGGCAGTCCGACCTTGCGGGGCGTCGCTCAGGGTCGAGCGTTCCCACGAGGCCCGACTCCAATTAAGAGCGCCGCATCAGGTTGACAAAGCGCGGCGTGATTAATCCCTCCGCATTGTTTTCACGGGACGAGGGGGGGGGGGGGGGGGGGGGGGTGCAAGTCAGCACGGCTGCGGAGGACAAAGCTGGAGGTACAGCTAAAAAAATCCAACCTGAACGTACCGAGGCGGAGGCGGGCGGAGTCAGGAGGGCGACGCCACTTACTATTATAAGTCCAGGGTCAAAATAGAGAGCTACTGTTCCAGTCTGATTTGTAGGGGGTATTGTAGAGGGCATGTCAACATTTTTAAAATGCTCCTACTGAGGTGCCTTAATTCTGAGTGATGATCTGACTGAATAACGAAGGAGCGAGGAATTGTAATAGAGCTTTATAGAGCTTTATCAACTGTTATGATCCAAACACACAAATTCAGTAATTAAAAGGGGCGTCCCAATACTTCTGCCGTGTTTTACATCAATATGCACGCCGCCTCGCCTCCTCCGTCCCATCGTTTCCATTTTCAGATACACAGGCGTCCAGAACACGGAGCTGAAATGATCCTTGAAAGTGCCGAGTGATTCAGAGAATTGATTCCGCCGCCTCTGAATGGGCCACCTGCTGGAGAACGTCGAGTTTGTTGCACATGTTTCTCTCAGTTTCTTATTTCATTGTGCCAAGGACGAAGTGGGCGAGGTGGGGGCACAGCTGAAGCATGAGCATCTCCAGGAACCCACAAAACATCCTACAAAACATTGCTATTTCATTTCTGCATTATCTCCCCTTTTCTTCCACTTTGGTCATAGCCAAATAGTCTTCCACTGCTGGAGACCCTGATGGCGTACGAGGGGCACATGCTTCCTCCGACACATGTGGTCCACCGAGCCCTTCTTATTCGCCCGTACTTTGGTGAATTGGCATATGATGCTGATCTTGCTCATGTAGAGTCACGCTTATCTCCACGTTCCTCCACTTTTGTACAGGCGCCTTGGGCTACTAACCAGGGTCCTTACACAGTGTCAAAAGTGTTGTTTATTTATTTATTTGCTCATTTATTCATTTATTTGCTCATTTATTTATTTATTTATTTATTTATTTATTTATTTATTTATTTATTTATTTATTTATTTATTTATTTATTTATTTATGTGCTCATTTATTTATTTATGTATTTATTTATTTATACATTTATTTATTTATTCATTTGCTCATTTATTTATTTATTTATTTATTTATTTATTTATTTATTTATTTATTTATTTATTTATTTATTTATTTATTTATTTATTTATTTATTTATTTTATTTTTTTATTATTTTTTTTTTTTTTCAGTGGTGGTGCTTGAACCAGCAACCTTATGATTACTAGTCCAGGACCTTAACCACTGAAGTTCCACGATCATCCTCACATCACACGTGCTTTTGTCGGTCCTCTGATGATCTATCGGTGAAGATCCGGGGAGCAGAATCCCAATTTTCTTTTGTGGCCTCAGACCAGCGATCATAATGACAGCTAAAGAGGCGAGGAGCTTAACGCCACCGCCGCCCGCCCGCCGCCCGGCGCATCCCTCACCCAAACTAATTTAAGTACCTCACCGAGCACGAGGACAGGAACGATAGAACCCCGGCACAAACATCAGGGACAGATTACTGCTCATCTCATCCCATCATAGCCAAGCAGAAACCCTCCTCACTCAGCTGTATCCTCCAGGTAGGTTTTCTCATCCCACCAGTCAACTGAGCAGAAGATAGATGTAATTAAACATGTTCTTCCCAAGCACAAAGTCCAGAGTCATCAGATTCAGAGCCGGAGATAACTTCACTCTCCACATAATACTGCGTTTCTTTATTTCCTGTTCCACCTCTGGGGAAAAATGAGATCTGAACGCCTGAGGAGGAGAAACGAGTGTGAGAGTGAAAACCATCAGGATTCCTTCTACATCTCCTCTTTTATATATATATATATATATATATATATATATATATATAATTATATCTCCATTCCTTCAACTAACCAACATCACCTAAAAATAAAAGAAATAATAAATAAAGAGAGTAAAACCTACAGACAGAGAGAAACAGGATTTATACACAGGGTTCAAGATTCATCCACTTAAAAAAAGGTATTGATAAAATATTATATTCTTCTTCTTCTTCTTCTTCTTATTATTATTATTATTATTACTTTATAAGTATAAAGTTTATAAGTATAACTGCTGCAGTTATGACCTCAGAGATGGGGGATAAAGGAAATCAGTGCGTGACTCTCCGTGCACGATACGGATCTCTGTATGAACCTGCCTGGTGAAAGTGAAAAGTAGTGGTCAATACTACACACATTTCGGAGGGTGCTGTTTGTTAGTTAAGGCTCTCCAGGCAAGGAAAGAAAATACTGGGGAAGAAATGCATAAACAGTAAGTGCAGAACTATTATTATTTATTTATTTATTTATTTATTTATTTATTTATTTATTTATTTATTTATTTATTTATTTATTTATTTATTTATTTATTTATTATTTATTTATTGTTTATTTATTTTTTATTGATTGTTTATCCATCCATCCATCCATCTATCTATCTATTTATTTATTTATTTAGTCAGAAGCTCTTTTTAATGAAACGTTTTAATGAAACGTTTATGTTTTGTGTTTTTTTTGTTTTTATGCTTGTCAGACACCTTTCAGCAGTAATGAAGTGGACTTTATTATTTATTTTCTCTTTTTTTTATGTGTGTTTTGTTTTCTCGCTTGTCAGAAACCCTTTAGCAGTAATAAACTGTTGAATTATTTATTTATTTAACAGCATTTAACACTTTTCTTTCTCTCATTAATTTTCCTTCACACTCGAGCCTGACAGAAACACACAGGACTTTGTACAGGACCTCAGTGAGGACGCCCGTCCTTCAGCGAGAGCCGTGACGTGTGAACGCTGAAGGCCGACGCTCATTCCGTGCTCGAGTGAGAAACGTCATTAGGCTTCATTAGCCCATCAAGTTCACTTAAGATTAGGAAATATGAGCGGCTGCTGACGCCCCGGACGGTTCAAGCAGCCGCCGGGAGGAGGCCGGGAGGAGGCGGTTCAACCTTCGTGTGGAAACGCTCTGAGGTTTTAGCATTAACTTTAATAATGTAATAATTACATTTTATTAACCCACTAAAACCTCAACCAGGATCAATTAATAAATAATAAAACATCTTCATTGAATGTAGGGTTACCTTAATAAATAATCAATCAATAAACCAATCAATCAATCAATCATCAATCAATCAATAAATCAATCAATCCAGGTTTCTGGTCGGGCGTCTACACAGAACTGATTGGCAGTATCTGAGTCGGAGATGGCATGAGATAGATTGGTGTCTTGTCCCAATTATTTTGGCCTGGTGCCAAGTGTTTTCGGTGGAACCCGATCAGGACAAAGCAGCTAAAAATAAATTAATGAATAAATAGATAAATAAATAAATTAATAAATTAATAAATTAATAAATTAATAAATTAATAAATTAATAAATTAATAAATTAATAAATTAATAAATTAAATGTAAATAAATAAATAATAAATTAAATAAATAGGTAGGTAAGTAAATAAATAAATAAGTAAGTATGTATGTAAATAAATAATTTAATAAATAAATTAATTAATTAATTAAGCGCTATGCTAAATCCAGGTTTGAATCTCAGCAGTGCTATCGGCCAGTCGGGCATCTAAACAGAATAAATTGGCCGTATCTGAATCGGGGGTGGCATGCGATGAATTGGTGCCCTGTTCCAAATATTCCGGCCATGTGTCTAGTGTTTTTGGTGGAACCGACCCAGGACAAAGCAGCTAAAAAAATAAATAAATAAACAAATAAACAAATAAATATATAAATAATAATAATAATTACAACAACAACAACAACAACAAAACAACAATAATAATAATAATAATAATAATAATTATTATTATTATTATTGTTATTATTATTATTAAAACAAAATAAAACAAAATGAATAAAAAATTAATACAATTAATAATTAATAATATTAATAATAATAATAATAATAATAATACAATTAAATGATATGTAAGTGGTAAAAATGGACTTTTATGATGTCTGTAAGCAGCATCACTTTTTATTTTTCCATTTTTCCAACATTTTCTTTCATCTTTTCAGGAATGTAAAAGTCGGGTGACTTCCGAACACTTTACATAATAAACCAGAACGTATCTCAGCGTGGCACCGGCATGATTAAAGCTACAGAGCAGCTGAAGAACTCCGCCCGCTCGCGTTAGCTCTGCAGAATCAGCGCTGATGTTTGTCTGCATCAGCATCCTGAATTATAGATAAAGAAAACAGGAGTGGCCGTTGGCTCCATGACCACGTCCACTCTGCACAGATCCTCATTCCAAATGAAAAATTCATAGCAGCGCCTCTCGGCCGGTCCGCTCGGGCGCCGGTGCCAGGCTGATGGAAGGGGGGCATCAGCGGGTGAGAGCGCTGTGCTTACGGGGGGGCCGGGCGCTCTTCTGTCTTCCTGGCAGAGAGTGATGGGAGACGCCGGCGTGATTCGTTCTTACTCAGGGCTGGAAGCAGAAATGGATTCTGGGTGATGATGATGATGATGGTCGCTGGTATCGGTTGGTGAACGGACTCACTGTTTCATCATCAAAACGATCCTGCGCTCGACTAAAGGACGTCATCCGCCCACTGTAGACGCTGAAGTTCACTTACAGAAGTGACGTCTGCAGCTATTACCTCATTTTTTACTTTTCTTACTGTAGTCATGAATGAAGAATAAAAGTACGTCTTTATTTGTCGTATAGATACGAGGGTTCTTCAACACTTCAACACAGGGTTCTTCGCACTTTTTTTAACTGTATTTATTACGAATTTCCCAAACAAGCTTCATCACGTTTCTACATCGTCGCCTTCCGATGCATTTTTCCAGCATCATACCGACTTTTTAACGCAGTCAGCAATAAATGTTTCTGGCTGACCTCATAGCCACTGATGCGCCGCTGCTTTCACATCATCATCACATGAAAATCTTCTTCCCCTTAAAGCTTCTTTCAGCATCCAAAAAGGTGGAGATCAGATGGAGCTAAATCAGGACTATAAGCGTCTCTCAGACACAAGCGATTACTCCTCCTCCCTGACCGCTTATAACCAACAAGTGCTGAAACTTTTTGAACATCCCTTACGGATGTATGGCGTTCAAGGGCCTTGCTCAAGAGCCCAACAGGGGCTGCATAACAGAGCCTGGATTTAACCTGAACCTGATTATCTTCCAGTTGACAACCCAAAGCTCCACCCGCTAAGCCGCTCCATTTTGGACTGCAGATTTTTTTCGACTTCTTTGCGTCATTTATTTTTGGCCGCTTTTTACTTCATCGTTTCCCTTTTGTTTCATAATAAAAATAAAATTAATTCAGTGTCTCTAATTAGCCTAGCGGCACGTCTTTGGACTGTGGGAGGAAACCGGAGCACCTGGAGAAAACCCACGCGGACACGGGGAGAACATGCAAACTCCGCACAGAAAGGACCCGGACCGCCCCACCCGGGGATCGAACCCAGGACCTTCTTGCTGTGAGGTGACAGTGCTACCCACTTAGCCACCGTGCCGCCCTTTATTTATTATTTTAATAATACTAAAAAAAGAATTTCTGTATTAAAGGGGCTCGACAACAGGCTAATAAACTCTTTTTGAGAGATTCAAAACAAATGAGCACATTGTAGTGGTAGCTTGGCAGTTAAGATACAGGACTTGCAATCAGAAGGTTGCTGGTTCAAGCCCTATCATCTGCTAAATACCATAAATGAATGTTAAGGTTACATATATATAAAGATGTATTTAAAAATTGCTAGAACAAGAAAAGCTAGCAGCAAGAGGACACACGCAGGGAGGATAAGCTGGGGAATGAGTGTCAGGTGGGGGAAGATCAGGTGACATGGTGTGCAAAGCATTATGCGGCTTGTAGTTTGCATTCAAAATAGAAAAGTTGCACCAAAAAATAAATAAATAAATAAAAATAATATATAATAAATAAATATATAATAAATATATAATAAATAAATAAAGTAATAAATAAATAAAGTAATAAATAAATAAATAAATAAATAAATAAATAAATAAATAAATAAATAAATAAATAAATAAATAAATAAATAAATAAATAAATAAATAAATAAATAAATAAATAAATAAATAAATAAATAAATAAATAAATAAATAAATAAATAAAAACTTTGTGCTTTTTTCTCCACAGGGTTGAGATCTAATCTGCTGATCCATTCCACCGTACGTGGTTGTTTTGTGAGAGTACACAGGAACACAGGAAGCCCTCCAGAGACACGGGGACGTGTTTTGGGAACGAGAACACAGAGGCGATACGACGCGAGCGATGGGGAGGCTGTCTGCGCCCCTGACAGAGACGGATGGACTGGGAGCCACCAGATTTAGTGGAGGAAGCAGTTTATAGAACGCTGTCAGGCGGGAATAAGGAGAGCGGCCCCAAATCGAGGACTTTGAGTCGAAGCCATCAATCTTCGTGGCGTGCCGGGCCGGATCAGACAGCCGAGCGAGCGCCGAGGGTTGGTTAGCGTTCAGCGGATATCAGATTTTTAATACGACATGCAGAAAGTGTAAACGCTCTCCGGCTTCATCTCGCGCTTCATCTTCCGGGTCCTTTATTCCGGGTCCTTTTATCCTGCCCGGATCTTTCTGAACGCTCGAGTTTGAATACAGGCTGGTCATCAGTATGTAAATATATTCCAACCTGTCAATCACTGACTGTAAACTGGGGCACTGAGATTGTTCTCTAAATGCTGGAAAATCCTGCCCTCGATTCATCTCAGGGAGAAAATCTGAACTGTCCCGTCTATTTTCCACCAATTAGCACTCGAATAATAATAAATACATACTGCTTGTTGACTGGACTGTTCTTATTTGAATACAGTACAGGTTTTTGGGTCAGTTTGGGGTCAGTAGGTGTGAAGGATCAACAAAACATGCTGGAAATAAATAAATAAATAAATAAATAAATAAATAAATAAATAAATAAAAAATAAATAAATAAATAAATAAATAAATAAATAAATAAATAATAAATAAATAAATAAATAAATAAATAAATAAATAAATAAATAATAAATAAATAAATAAATAAATAAATAAATAAAAAACCTAAAACAACAGACTATACTACTACTACTACTACTACTATTATTAATAATAATAATAATAATAGTTTATGAACTAAAATATAAAATAAAAAATAATAATAAAAAATAAACACTGCATTGAAAGTTTTTAAGATTTTTTTAATATAAATAAATAAATAAATGTAAGGTTAACTATGTTAGCAATGTTACGTGAACTAACAACAAGTTCAATTAATCTGGAATCAGTCAACAAGACAAAAATGACTGAGGCTAATACAAAGGGGGAACCCAACTCAGACTCTAACCCCTAATCCAAATTCCAACCCCAAACTAACCCAAACCCTCAACCCTAACCCAAACTCTAACCCCTAATCCAAAGCCTCAACCCTAACTCAAACAATAGCCCAAACCCAAACAAAAACTCTAACCCAAACCCCTATTCACAAATCCTAATCCCAACCCCTAATCCAAACTCTAACTCTAACCCTAATCCAAACCCCCAACCCAAACCCCTAATCCAAACTCTAATTCTAATCCAAACCCCTTACTCAAATCCTACATCTAATTCAAACTTTAATCCCAACCCCTAATCCAAACCCTTAACCAAAACCAAAACTCGAACCCTAATCCAATCCCCTAACCCAAACCAAAACTTTAACTTTAACCCTAATCCAAACCCCCACCCAACCTCAAACTCTAACCTGTACCCCAACCTCAAACCCTTAACCCAAACTCTAACTCAAACTGTAACCCAGACCCTAACCAAAACTCTAACTCTAACCCATAATCCAAACCCTCACCCTACATCAAACTCTAACCCATACCCCAAACTCTAACCCAAACCCATAATCCAAACTCTAAATAAAACTCTAATCTGAACTCTAACCCTTAATCCAAACCGCAAACCCTAACTCTTACTCTAACCCTAATCCTAACCCTATCTCTAACCCAAACCCCAAATCCAAAATCCAATTTCTACAGATTTGCTTGTCTTTAGAACCCAGTACAAACATACAGAGTCGTCAGGGTTCACCTTCATTCCACTCGCTGGGAAAAAGATAAAATAAACATTTAAGATAAAAAATAATTTGGAGTTGACGAGTTTTGACCCTGAACCCTCATGTAAACACTGAGTGTTTGTTGTTCCAGTGACCTAAACCATCTTCACCGTTACGTCTGAACATTTTTGGACAGGCTCGTTGGTCCTCTCGGCGTTTAGATGATGAACTCATTTCCTGCAGCTGGTGTGAGGAAGCCTGGACTGGCACACTGCATCACTTCTGCCAGTTTGATTAATGGTGTTAGTGTGCCAGGGTGAAGCTGAGTTTTTTGGACTGTGCAGGTGTTAATGAATATGTTTTGCTAACATGAAGCCCGCCGACATTCTTACCAGCTTCGTTTGGAAGACCTGCACAGAAATTGTGTGTATTTCTTTAAAACGTATTTTTCCGATCTCTAATTGCCCCACAATTGGTGCCAAATTTTGTCACCGCGATGGCACCACCCATCCTCTGATGCACCTCTGAAACCTCTGGAAGCCGGAAGAGGACAACAGGATTAACGTGTTGTAGTTCCTCTCGGAAGTGCTTTCAGTGTAATCCTGTTATACTGGGTCACTCCACTGCGCTCCAATTACGCCCGGCCTCCGGATCGTCCTCCGGCACTCTCGCGGTGGGGACGAAGGACAGGACGATGATGTCACGGGCGAGGACGGAGACCTAGAGGAGGATTTCTCCTCGGCTTCGCCCGCCTCCGGAGGGTCACCTCGTACTCAACCATCAACCATCCGTGGCTGTTCGGATCTGTGATCATTTTACACCCATGTCATTGGCGTTCAGCGTATTATAGCCTCAAAGAATTAAGGTTCTGGGTTCGATTCCCAGCTGCAGAAAGGTCCTTACTGTGTGGAGTTTGCATGTTCTCCCTATGTCTGTGTGGGTTTCCTCCAGGTGCTCCGGTTTCCTCCCACAGCCCAGAGACGTGCAGTCAGGTCAAATGGAGATACTATAAATTGTCCTATGTGTGTGTGTGTAATGTGATGAACTGATGACCTGTCTGGGGTGTTTCCTGCCTTTTGCACAGTGAATCGGACCCTCAGCGACCCTGACCAGGATAAAGCGGTGGTAAAACAGACAGTGATGGCATTAATCAGCAAAGATGTAAGTTCTGCTATGAGGATGTATAGAAGTTAATACCTGTCATGTTTTAAACAAATTATAAGATTTTTTAAATTTATTTATTTATTTATTTATTTATTTATTTATTTATTTATTTATTTATTTATTTATTTATTTATTTATTTATTTATTTATTTATTTATTTTTTATTTATTTTTTATTTATTTTATGTCAATCAGTTACATGTAATTAAATTTTATTATTTTTATTTGACTTGATTTTTAATTGATTTTTTTATTTAATGTTATATAATTAAATTTCAAATTGTATTTATTTATTTATTTATTTAATGTAATTCAGTTTAAGGCTATTTAATTTTATGTTATGTTATTTTATTTTATTTTATTTTTATTTATTTATTTAATGTAATTTAATTAAATTTTAAATTGTATTTATTTATTTACATATTTTATAATATTAAAAGTCTTCCATATTTTCCTACACATTCACAAATATATTAAAATAACTTGAACTAACACATTTAAATAAATAAAAAATGAATAAAATAAAAAGTTTTCTAAAGTTTCTAAAATAAATCTGAGATTTTTGACAGAAATAAAAATTTAATGAATTCATGATCTTTATTTATTATATTTATTTATTTATATATTTTCCCTCAGGGTTTGTGAACGTTCACAGGCAGGAAGTCACGCTTCAGAGCGTTCAGTACCTGACAGACGTCGGGCGTTCAGACGTTCAGATGTTCACTGCATGGATCCATGCTTTCATGCTTTCATGCTTTCATGCTTCTGATTTTACTGTTACAATAAACAAACTATCTAAAAAATTATTAAAAACGATTCTTCTTTCACACCAGCCATTGATGGATTCTTACAGACAGCCGAACTACTTTGAGAGTCACACTATACTTTGTGTTCCTCACCCAACCATACCAGCGTTTTAACCACACAGTAGAGGTCACTGCGGCAGCGGCGATGATGAGAACCTCGTGTAACCTCAGAAACTGTGTGTTGTTGTTGTCAGTGAGACTCAAAGCTATCAGACTGCTGCACCACACAGTGTCCCATAAACTTTAATAATAATAATAATAATAATAATAATTTTAAATATAATAATAATA
Organism: Trichomycterus rosablanca; assembly: GCF_030014385.1. Classification (NCBI taxonomy): domain Eukaryota; kingdom Metazoa; phylum Chordata; class Actinopteri; order Siluriformes; family Trichomycteridae; genus Trichomycterus; species Trichomycterus rosablanca. The sequence goes on from NC_086013.1 coordinate 16,613,445, forward strand.
ATAACAATAATAACAATAGTGATAGTAATAATAATAATAATAATAACAATAATAATAATAATAATAATAATAATATTTTGTACTCTTTACAAAGCATTGCTTTTTATTGTACGGATGTCTTAAAGAATATGTGGTAGCTCAGCAATAAAGGCACTGGACTAGTAATCAGAAGGTCACCGGTTTAATCCCCTTTAACATTAATTTGCCACTGTTGGGCCCCTGTGCATGGCCCTTAACCCTCAATTGCTTAAATTGTATTTAATCATAGCTGTATAAATGCTGTATAAATGTGTAGACACAATAAGGTTTGTATTTATTTTCTGAATGAGCATCGAGACGTTTTCCCTGCTGACCCGGCGGTGTGAATTTCAGGCCGTCCCCCCCCCCCCCTTCCCTCCCGTTTCCATTTCCTGCCCGGCGTGCTGCTGTGGAAGATGAATGGATCTCTGGGCTGGATGTGGAAGTGTTCGAGCAGAGGCGGCCGGCAGCACGTTTTACATTTGGAGAGTCGAGGGAAGCGAGTCTATTACCATCCGAGCGTGACTTCATTCCAGCCAACATGGAAATTAAAATCATATTTTCCTCTCTCGCTCCTCTCCTCACTCTGCACCAGCACTTCAGTCTGACTGAACCTCCACATCACTGCGACTGGTCACGGACCAGCCTGGGACGAACTGGTACTACAGGGAAGATCTAAACCAGACTGATTCAGAGCGGCAGGTTCTAACAGTTCTGCCCTTTTATTAAACTCATTTTTCAGAGCTGAACATTGAACTGTGATCATGACTACACTCATAATTACTAATATTTTGTCCAGCTATGATATATGTCCAAAAGTATGTGGACACCTGGCCATGAGCTTGTTAAATATCACAGTTTAAAGTCATAGTCAGTGATATAAAACTAATATAACAGGAAATAGTGTAGTGTTGGTGCTACACAACTCCAAGGGTTCTGGGTACACAGGGTCAAACTTCACCTTTTGGCCAATGTCTAAATATTTTAAATTGATGTCTTTATTGTGATTCACCTAAATAAGTGAGTGAGTGAATAAGCGAGTGAGTAACTGAGTGGGCGAGTGATTAACTGAGTGAGTGAGTGAGTGAATGAGTGAGTGAGTGAATGAGTGAGTGAGTGATTGAGTGAATAAGTGAGTGAGTAACTGAGTGGGTGAGTGATTGAGTGAGTGAGTGAGTGAATGAGTGAATAAGCGAGTGAGTAACTGAGTGGGCGAGTGAGTAACTGAGTGGGCGAGTGATTAACTGAGTGAGTGAGTGAGTGAGTGAGTGAATGAGTGAGTGAGTGATTGAGTGAATAAGTGAGTGAGTAACTGAGTGGGTGAGTGATTGAGTGAGTGAATGAGTGAATAAGCGAGTGAGTAACTGAGTGGGCGAGTGATTAACTGAGTGAGTGAGTGAGTGAGTGAGTGAATGAGTGAGTGAGTGATTGAGTGTATAAGTGAGTGAGTAACTGAGTGGGTGAGTGATTGAGTGAGTGAGTGAATGAGTGAGTGATTGATTGAGTGAATAAGTGAGTGAGTAACTGAGTGAGTGAGTGAGTGAATAAGTAATTGAGCAAGTGTGTGAATGCAAGCACGTGTAAAAAAAATAAGTAAGTAAGTGAATAAGTAAGTGACAGTGAATTAATGAGTGAAGGTGGAAGTAAGTGAATAAGTGATTGGGTAACTGCATAAGTGAGTGAGTGAATGGATAAGTGTGTGAGTGAGTGAATGAGTAAAAAAGTTCATGACTGAGTGAATGAGTATCTGAGTGAATAAGTGAGAGTGAGTGTGGTAGCAAGTGAATACATTATCGAGTAACTGAGTGAGTTAATGAGTATCAGAATGAATAAGTGAGTGAGTGAGTAACTGAGTGAGTGATTGAATATCTGAGTGAATGAGTGAGTGAATGATTGTCATTAGTAGCAAAAAAACATGGACTACATGTTCCAGTAGCTCGACCAACTGCTGGAATGGCACTGATTAAAAGTCTGAGTAATGTGCTTTCTGTCCAGCTTCCAGAAACATGCAGAAGGTGGATTGGCTCAGCGTGAGTAAGTAAATAAACGTGTGTGTGTGTGTTAATCTGGGATGGATTGGTGGCCAGTCCAGAGTTTTCCTGCCTCACACTCTTTACATGACTGTGAGCAGAACGAGCGGTCGGTAGAAATGAATAAATAAATGAATGAATGAGTGAACGTGGTAGTAAGTGAATAAGTGATTGAGTAACTGAGTGAGTGAATGAGTGAGTGAATGGATGAAGGTTAATGCAGTATTGTTGACGACCCTCCTGAAGGTTAAACGGACGCGGACGGTGTTAATTAAACTCGGGTGATTTTTCTCTGAAAGCGTCGTCGTGATGTGTTCGGCGTCCGTGAACCTCAGAGCGGCGGCGTGATTTATTGTGCCGCTTTAATTACAACCTGGCGGAGGTGGTCGCTCTAGCAGTTTGGGTATGGACTGTCTATAACACACACACACACACACACGCACATACACACACACACACACACACACACTACACGCCACCTTGTTCCCTTTGTTAGCACTCGACCGTAACGCGTAGCATTAATCAGCCGTTCATTGAAAATGACGTTGGTGATAAACAACGACAGCACGAGCCTTTCGTTATACTAAGTCACATGACCAAGAGCGATGAGAAGAACCTGAACATTCACGCGTTTGACCTTCTGCACACCTTAAAAATCCTGGGTGTAAGGCAGAAACACAACCAGTCATTCATTCACTCTTCAAGCTGGGCAAACAAGCTGGTTTTAGCTGGCCACCAGTCACAGAACTTCAGGCTGATCAGACTGGTCCTTGGCTACTGCTCAGCTCCATTCATTCATCCATCCATTCATCCATTTAACTGTCCGTCCGTCCATCCATCCATCCATCCACCCACCCATCCATCCACCCACCCACCCACCCATTCATCCACCCATCAGTCCATCCATCAATTTATCCATTCATTCATCCATTTAACTGTCCGTCCATCCATCCATCCTTTCATCCACCCATCAGTCCATCCATCCATCCATGGTCAGACTGGTCCTTGGCTACTGGTCAGCCCAATACTCAGACTGGCAGACAAGTAACCAGCCCAATCCATCCATCCATCCATCCATCCAACAATCAGGACCCTCATTCATTCATTCATTGATTCTTGTATTGACATCTAGGAGGAACCATGGTGAGCCACCATGCTGGTTTTAGATGGCCACCAGTTACAGAACTTTAGGCTGGTCAGACTGGTCCTTGACTACTGGTCAGCCGGATAGCCAGACTGGCAGACAAGTAACCAGCCCAATCCATCCATCCATTGTCTTTACCACTGCTTTATTCTGGTCAGGGTGGGTCAGATACACTGGGCAAAAGGCAGGAAACACCCTAGAAAGGTTGCCAGTCCATCACAGAACTTTAGGCTGGTCAGACTGGTTCTTGGCTGCTGGTCAGCCGGATGTCCAGATTGGCAGACAGGAAACAAGCCCAGTTCATCCGTTCATCCATCCATCCATCCATCCATCCTTCCATCCATCCAACAACCAGGACCCTCATTCATTCATTCATTCTTGTATTGACATCCAGCAGGAACCGTGTTGGGCCAATATGCTGGTTTTATATGGCCACCAGTCACAGAACTATAGGTTGGTCAGACTGTTTTTTGGCTACTGGTCAGCCGGATATCCAGACTGGCAGACAAGTAACCAGCCCAATCCATCCATCCATCCATCCATCCAACAACCAGGACTCTAATTCATCCATATATTCATTCTTGTATTGACATCAAGGAGGAACCGTGCTGGGCCACCATGCTGGTTTTAGATGGCCACCAGTCACAGATATCCAGACTGGCAGACAGGTAACAAGCCCAATTCATCCATCCATCCATCCATCCATTGAACATGAGAAACCAGCCCCTCTCTTCGTATTAAATATAGCATTTTAATGAGAAATAGATTATTATATGAAACATTCATTTGAAGAAAGCTGATATAGTTTTTATCCTCTTTTAACAGAACAGCAGAAATTACATACACAAGGTGGTGAGAACCGACGAGATCCATCGGCGGGCGGAGACGTTCTGTATCGGTGAGCGGTGTGAGGAGGGACGGCGGGTGTGCCCGTGTGCATGAGGAGGGAGGGGTGTTAGGGCACCGGCTGGTGATTTCGTTTTCCGTTCTGGTTTCTGAGGGCTCGCCATCCTTCCGTCTTGTGCTCGACTTGGTGCGGCGTGATCACGCCTCACCCCCCTTCCTCCCCGAAAGTCGCGATGACTTTAAGAAAAGCTGCAGATTTTCATCTCATGGCTATACGGAGGCGATGCGGCTATTTACACATATACATCTGATCCGGCTCGGTCCAGGAGCCCGGTGGAGTCTCCCGTCCTGTAGGTGCTGTTTAATACATGCAGAACACGGCGAGGATGGACGACACGCTCCGTCTGCGCCTCTTTATACCGATTATGGTGAAACAAATCAATATTTTAAAAAAGAAAAAGGTTAAAGGGATAGGTAGCAGGCACTTCATCAAACTGAATCAGAATAATAAAGATGAATATTTATATTTCACATGCTGTGCTCGGCACTCATTTCTTTTCCCAAGTGTCAGATTTAAAATGCAGTTTGACATCCAAAAATAATAATAAATAATAACAATAACAACAATAAAACGTTTAGAAACCTGAATTCTCACTGAGCAAATACAAGTACCAGGAGTTTTTAGGGCATACGCTAAACAAATTGTATTACTTTTACATTTTCAGCATTTAGCGGACGCTTTTATCCAAAGTGACTTACAGTACTGTGACATTCTACTGTCTGTACAACTGAGGATTAAGGGCCTTGCTTAAGGGCCCAACAGTGGCAACCTGGCAGTAGTGGGGCTTGAACCAGCCACATTTTAATTACTAGTCCAGTTCCATAACCACTACACTACAACTGAAAGGGTAGAGCAACAAAGTTCTGTATAGCTGTGGGAATTTGTGCAGCATTTGTATGGCTGGGCACTGATCAGATGATGTTCCGATTCATTCCAGAGCCGTTTAGTATTGCTAAGCTCAGGGCTCAGTGCTGGACACTGAAGTTACTTGGTTTTGGGCCTTGCCTAAACTGTTACTGGCTTTGGGTTCGATCCCCATGAAACTTTATATAACTGATTGATTACACCTGTTAGCAACTACTGTGGTTAAAACACATAAATAGAAAAATTAGACGGTGTGTCCTGATACTTTTGTCCATGTAGTGTACACGCGCATCCAGCCTTTGGGTTCCAACCTTTGCCGTAGTTTTCCTAATTGAAAGGTTGCTAGAAACCAGAACCGTAGCCAGACAGCAGGGGTCACTGTTTCAGCACCACGTCAGTAAATCCCTATGACCTTCCCTCCCTCAGACACAAATAAATAGGGTCAGACAGGACTCCTGGTGGTCAGCTAGCATACTGGACCGCTCAGCTATGCCAGCAGTGGTACGCCTGGTACGTCTTGCTTTTATTAGCTACAAAAAGCTTCCAGACTAAATCTGGCAGCACCTAATATAATCATTGGGACCTGCTCGCTCAGTGAGGTAAATTAATATATAAAATCAAATATTAAAAGTCAGAAGCGAAATGAGTAACAAAAAACACAAATCTGCGTCGATCCGTCGTCCTTCTGACCGCGTTTGTGTCTCTGATAAGAAAAGAACTGTACAAAAGCGTATAGGAAACATTTCACAAAATAAATGTGTACAATCCTCTCTTTATTTATCATCCCACCGGGAAATATGGCTTCATGTCACCTCCTGCACGAGTGACCTGAAAGACTCCGAAAAATAAAACAGATCTGGACGCGTTTCGCAAAGCCGCCACCGACCGTTCACCTTCAGAACACACAGACATCATTCATGGACCCCAAAATAATCAAATAATAATGATAATAAATAAATAAAAACACACCGGTGACACGCCGGTGGTGACCCGACACGAGATTTAGCTTTAGCTTAGCTTTAGCTCACTCACTCACTCTGAAATGACACGACTGACTAGCATAGAGCGATTAGCGACAACAAAAGCGGAGCTATAAACGGCTGAGGATGATTCCCTTCGCGTTGTATGTACACTCAGAGGGACGGGTGGGCGGGGCCGGTTAACGGTTCCCCTACGACGGGGCCTAAATGGGCTGCTCACGCTGGTTTTAATGCTGCAAAGGTAAAGCTTTATCTAAAGGTTGAACTTCTCTGTGCCCGTGTAATTAGGGCTAGTTTGACTGCAGTGCTGTGGTTTCTTGCCAAGCCTGAGGTACCAAAAACTGTCATAAATGCTCAAATTGAACTGAACTCTATTAAAAATTTTATAAACAACAAAAAAAAAGCATGAAAGGGGGCTTTTTTTCGCACTAACTTAACATCACTATGAGGTTAGAGGTTGCCAAGTGAGAAAAAAGCCCCCGTTCCTGTTTGTTTGTTTATATAATTATCAACAGACTTTGGTTCAATTTGAGTTTTAAGGTGTGGGTATCTCAGGGTGGGCAAAAAAACATGGTTGCATGGGTACACGGGCACAGAGAAGTCACCAGCTATCGTCAGTCACGATCAGTAAGGAGGAATTAGGAGAAGAATGAACACACATATATACATGAATAATAATTAAAGCTATTAAAGATCGCTTCTTTTCACCCAGCAGGGTGCCATACGTGACCAGTTTCCCTGACCGGCCAGCATTGGCCGCACTTGCACCAACGACGAGAAATCCTGTATAGCCATCGTATCGCCAAGAGCCTATCCTGGCAGTCCGTTACCGGTAACTAACCCGTTTAACGTCACACTGAGCTCGGAACGGTAAATTTGGTTTCAGTTTGCATTCAACAACGGCTGAAAATCTCATGGAGGACGATTGAAGACGATCACCACTGAGCGAGAGTACGAGACTGCCCGAACAGAAAATGAGTTCCTGAACCACATACAGTCCTGCAAGTTACGTTACTCGGGGCGTGTGATCAGGCGCCCACACGACGACATCGAAGGCAGCGTTACTGTGCGACGAGACTCGTGGAAGGACCAAGAACGAGATGCAAGACACAAGACAGGGGGTGCTGGAGAGCTAACCAATTATCGTAAAGCCACAGCAGCATAGTGAGGTCTTTTGTAAGCCCTTTATACCGGTCATCCGGACCCAGTGTGACGGGAATACGCTCGGAACCGGGCTCTAGTTCATTAAGAACAACGCTGACTCATTCAGTAGGTGTGCGGTTCACCTCCCGCATCGGGATAGTGAGGAACTGAAGGAAACCCATGCAGTAACGGGCTGCTGGAACCAATAACGGGTCGTGTGGCACTGATAATTCCTACAGTATTGAACCGCTAAGCCTACTATCCTACTACGACGTTAAAAATTAGGACAATTTTCCCCCGAATTCTCCCAGATGACATAAACGCTGCTGTAGCAAAAGGTTTGTGGTGTCGCCCGCTAAACAATGGCAGTTTTGGATGTTCCTCGGTTCCCTCTGAGTAACATCAAGGCCTCGTTATCACCGGACGTTGTACGTACACTATATGGCCAAAAGTATTTGTACGCCTGACCATGAGCTCGCTGGAGATTCCATTCAAATTATCATTTCATCTTTTGACCACTTTAGCGTTCGTACGGCGGTCAGGAGAGCTCAGTCGCTCGGTTGATGTTCCGTTTATTCCAGAGCCGTTCGATGGGGCTGAGATCTGGACTCAGGGTGGGGCACAGGGGCGCAGTCATGCTGGAGCAGGAAATTGACCTCTATTTAACTATTTAATTATCCGGGTGCTTTCTGTGCTGAGTTTGCATGTTCTCCCCGTGTCTGCGTGGGTTTCCTCCGGGATCTCCGGTTTCCTCCCACAGTCACTTTAATATGAGACAATGAATTGCCCTATAGGTGAATGTGTGTGTGTGTGTGTGAGTGTGCCCTGCGATGGACTGGCGCCCCGTTCAGGGTGTTACTGTGTGCCTTGCGCCAATTGAAGAGCTAGGATAGGCTCCAGCACCAAGGGGTTGGATCAAAAGGGGCGTCCCAATACTTTTGGGTCCGTATAGCGTACGTATTTATATTTTTCTTTTCTCTCAGTGCTCCGTTAGGAAGTGACAGACATGCTCGGACAAATATGGTACAGTCATGTTCATGTTTTTTTTTTTTCTTTCTTTCATTAATCGTCTTTAGTTGAACTAAAAGGCTCCGTATTTTAGTTGCGTATTTAACAATTACACTTACAAAGTTGTTAATAGTACATCAAAAAAAAAAAAAAGCAAAAAAAAAAAGCCCAAACGAAATCAAAAGCGTCTTTTTGTCCCGGTCCGAACCCAGACTGGAAATCCTCAGCACAGTTTGGTGGTGAGATGGTCCGACTGTTTTAAGATCTCTGTGTTGTACATGTCCAGGGCGTGGTTGACCCTAATCATCTCGCTGTTGTTGAGCTTGAGCCGGTGCTTGAGCATACAGGAGAACAGGTCCAACTGGGGCTTCCCGGGCGCGGCCGGAGGCGCCAGGCGGTTGATCCTGTCCCTGATGTCCAGCAGCAGCAGCATGATGGACGAGGACGAGTAAAACTGGGTCCCCTGCGTGTAGGACTGGTTGACCTGCTGCACGGCGCTCCTCAGGAGGTCGGCGTTGAAGCGCAGGCTGTATCCGAACACCTGGATGTCGGAGATCTTGATGTAGATCTGCCGCTTGTTGGGGTCCGAGAGGTCCACGGGGCCGTGGCCGGTGTCGTTGCGCAGGACCGTCGGGACCTTTGCTCGGCTGCGCAGGTAGATGTGGACGGTCTCAAAGAAGGTCTTCCAGCGGTTGCCGAGCATCAGGGTCCAGTTGAAACACTGCGAGTTCTGGAGGCGTACCTTCTCCCACCTGGGGTAGCCGTGCTCCCCGAAAGGCATGCTCCACCCCTCCGAGTGGCTCCCGCTGAACGGGTTGACGTAAACGAAGAACATGGGGTCCACGCTGCTGTTGCGCATCTGGCAGATCTTCATTGACAGTCCTACCATCATGTGCATGTAGTCCATGCGGTTCTTGTTGCTCTTGAGCGTCAGGGACATGCGCTTCCGCCAGCGCGGGTCGAAGAAGGTCTCCAGGCGGACCTCGTTGCTGATGAAGGTGGTGTGGATGTAGAGGCGCGAGTCCATCTTCTGCAGCAGGTACTTCAGCTCCAGGTCCTGGAAGTCCAGGTCGGTCTCGAAGCTGATGAACTGCTCGCTGCGCTCCGAGTCCACGTTCTGAGGCTCGCAGCGGCCCCGGTACAGCTTGTAGCCCTTGTTGCACGAGCCGCACTGCGAGATGTTGGACAGGCTGCACATGGCGCAGCTGTTGTTGCCCCCGATGACGCACGGGATGGGGCGCTGGCACAGCGTGACGCCCGTGTGGCACACGCACGTGCGCTGGCTCTCCAGGAAGGTTCCCCAGAAGCCGTTCTCGTTGCAGTAGAGGAACGACTGCACCCGGTTCAGCCACTGCAGCACCGACCTGCAAGCACAGAAATAAATAGACGCGTGGATAAAACGGGTCATTAGCAATGCGCCAAAGCTTGCGGTCGCAGTAAGTAACCGTCACGGCCTGCCACGGCTTTAATAGACCAATCGCTAAAACGGGTGATATATCCTGCCAAAAGAAAGGGCGCGGTTCGTTTCTTTCTCCCCGGCGTTCCTCCGTCATTCAGACAGC